>NC_046158.1:71394524-71405416 GCF_011064425.1 Rattus rattus
CACACACAAAGCTGGGGTTGGGATTTAGCTCAAGCGGTAGAGCACTTAAGGTTTACAAGCGCAAGGCCCTAGGTTCGGTCCCCAGCTCCAAAAAAAAAAAAAAAAAAAAGAATATACAAAGCTGTATCCTCAAATTGGACACTGCCTAGATACACACCATATTCAGTTAGATAACGTGTATTTGTATAGTGGAGCATCTTACACCAAAGGAGACGCACAGTGGGTCTGCAGCAAAACATGGTCGTTTGAATCTTCTCTACACATGTCAAGTAGAAGATGTCAAAGTCCAAACTGAAACAATGTAATTCCATTCACAAAGTACAAGAACTAACCTCTGTTTTGGTTGGTTGGTTTGCTGTGTAACTCAGGCTGGCCTCAAACTCCTCTTCCTGCTTCAGCCTCCTGCGTGCTGCGCATTTCTGACATGAATAGGTTTCTGTGTGTACATAAGCCCTATAGGGACTGAAGAGTAAAACAGCCAAGAGCTCTTCGGGGCAATCTGAAGAGAGGGCCATCGTGGGAAATGTGTTGCTGTCCGGATGACACTGGCTGGTATTCTTGCTATGTGCTCCTGATGTACAACAATGCGTTTATGCATGCATTATTCATTGAGCACCTACTGTGTGCTAGACACCATTCTTTTCTAGTCAACTCTGCTGGGTACACAGGAGTGAACAAATAGAATTCCCTGTACCCAAGGAACTTGCATTTTAGTGGAAAGTGAACAAATATGTAAATGAGTGATGCTGTCGTGGAAATCACTTCAAAGGAGATGGGCTGTCTGGAATACCGTTCTGCTTCCTTAGAGTGACTGGAAAGGGACCTCTTCGTGAAGAACAAGATGAACAGATGGCTTTAGGAAGCAAGGGGGCAGGTCGTGTGTATGAGGGGAGCCGAGAGAGCTTTCCACTCAGCACAGAGGCGCTGGTCTCACTGTATGAGCATGTACTTAGTGTTCTAGAGAACAGCTGGAAGGTTCCTGTCAGCTCCAAATCCACTCAGCCCCCTTTTTTCTTTTCAGGGCAGTTGTTCAGGTGTGTCAGTAGAGGGTGCTGGAGAGACATTGTCAGAAGAGACTTTGTGTCTTTGCAGCCTGGGTGATTTCTCTAGCACCAAAATTTGGCTGGAAAAGGCGCTTTTGAAATGGAAGTGGGCAGCACTAGGCAGCTTCCTCTGGCACACTTGGGTGGTGTCCTGGGGTCTGTGGAAGGTTCCTCAGCAATGCTTCTTTCTGAGATTTGCAGCAGGTTCTGATAAGGAGATGCCACAGTGGCGGCTTCTGTTTTAAGCCACAGCCTGCCTATCCCCTAGGCCTGGCTCTCAGTCTTGTTAGCTGTAGGTAAGAGTATGCCCTTCCTTGGACACTGTCTCAGCCATAGCCTTGATAGCTATTCTAGAAATAAGCACTTTTGCTCTTTCTTGGCGCTATATCTTACTAACAAATCACTACCTAGCTCCTGTTTCCCGAGGGGACCTGGATGGTGCTGCCCAGCTCCACAGGAGTAAAATGGTAATCACAGCTGAAGTCAGAGGAGCCAGGGAATCATGAAGGAAGGGCACCTGCTTCCACTGTGAGTGGGGTGGGTGCCTATGAGATAGTGTCCTGAGAAGGGATGGGGGAGGCTGAGGGACACAATAAGGAACATTGATGATGTCACTGCAAAATTTCCAGCAAAATGATGGCATGGGTCCCAGTGGAGGTGGTGACGGGGAACATGTTCTGGGTATCTTTTGAAGGTAAATGGATAGCATTTACATTTGGAATTATTGAGGCGAAGAAGAAAAAGTAGGGACAATATAATCTCAAGGTTTTTCACCTTAGCAGGTGGAAGAATGGAGTTTCCATTTGTATTTAGATGGGACAGGAATCCGAGATATATATGTATTCTCCATTTTAAAATGGGTTGACCTAGGAGTTCTAGATTTTTTAAAAAAATTTTTAACTATCGTATAAAAGCCATGTGTTTGGTAGAAATGATGCTTTGAGCTTCAAATTTTGACCTGTTCCTAGTCAGGTGGTCAGCTGCGTGATCCTGTCTGGTGGTGACAGCAGCTGTCAGTCACCATCAGCTGCGCAGTCACCAGGGAAAATAGCCACAGGGCAGTGCACTGTGCTGCATGTCTGTGCTTTGTAGGTTAGGACATTAAATGTCTTTTTAACTTCTGAAACAAATTGAAGCAAAGTTAATGAACAGTTCTAACAGATTTAAAAACGAGTGTGCACAGGCCAAGAGCATCATCTGGTGATATTTCGCTTCGGTTGTAACTGCATTGATTTGCACTCCACATACTAGACTGGGGAGCACTCATTTAAGGAAATCTGTTTGACTTTGGTAAAAACAACGAAAATTAAGGGTGGTTTAGGCTAGAGCTGAGGTCTCCTGTGCAGACTGAGTATTGGCTGTGAGGAGAGCAGGACCCAGCACATGGCATGTTCAGAACTGGTAAGATACAACTAGAGACGCCAATGTCACAGCTAGCCTAAGGTTTCCATACTAGCTGGGACAACTAGATAGACCAGTCAGCAATCTCAAAATGCTGGAAGAAGAAAGTCAAAGAAATGCTTGTTTATACTGGGGATAAAGGGAACTTCATCCAGTTCTACTGCACAGAGATCTCGATAAGGCCGTGAGGCTGTGAGCAGCCTTGAGACTCTTGGTATACCAGTTGGCTACTCCTCCTTCAGTAATGTCTTGAAAGTAAGAAGGAAGGATGATGTCAGCTTGGAAACAGCCTGAGCTTTTAATGTCTTCTTAAGACCCAGCAAAGGATGTAAGATTTACTGGCTCTCTACAATTATATGATTGCCTGTATAAGTTATCATCTCAGGCATTTTTGTCAAAGCAACAGAAAACTGATTAGCAGCAGTCATTACACTTTTAAGTCTTTTTAGTGGTCCAAGATTTTAGATTTATCAAAGACTTCAGATATTATGAATGTGTTGACCTGTCAAAACTATAGGAGCCAACCACAGCATTATACACATTCTTCTAAAACGCATATGGGACATTCTTGAGAATAGATCATGCTATGCAGTAAAATAAATCCCCTATTTTTAAAATTAAGATTCTTGGGGGCTGGAGATATGGCTCAGTGGTTAAGAGCACCGACTGCTCTTCCAAAGGTCCTGAGTTCAAATCCCAGCAACCACACGGTGGCTCACAACCATCTGTAATGAGATCCAATGCCCTCTTCTGGTGTGTCTGAAGACAGCTACAGTGTACTCATATACAATAAATAAAATCTTAAAAAAAATAAGATAAAATTAAGATTCTTGTTTTGAAATGACTACATATTCACATGCAACTGAGAAAACAGTACAGGGAGATCCCCGGTTCCCTTTACACAGCTTGGCCCAGTGGTGGCATCTTAAAGCTGTAGGACTACATTACAGTGAAGATGCTGTGTTTGATGCAGTCATGGCACACAGTCCTAGGAGGCTCCTTTATGTCCACACTCACGCTCACGCTCACACTCACACTCTTCCCACTGTGTCACAGACCCTGGGCGGCTGGAACCTCTGTTCCATCCCCATTATTTTCTCATTTTAAGACTATTTGAAATGGTATCACAAAGGATGCAACCTTTTAGAATATTTTAGGCAGGATCTCAAGTATTCCAGATGGCCTTGAACTTGCTATGTAGCCAAGCATGACCATGTAGTTGTCATTTTCCAAATCCTAGGATTACAAGCATGTATCACCACACCCAGTGTATGCAGGACTAGACAGTAAACCCAGGGATTTGTGCATGCTACCAACCAAATGACAGTCCCAGCTCTAAGACTGGCCTTTAAAACAAAAATTGGCATAATTCTATGGCATTCTTTCAGGTGTTATTGATGTCAACAGTTCCTTTTCAAGGCTGACTAGTATTCCACAGCATGGGTATACTACAAGTAGTTTAAATACTTACTTACCAAGTACTTAAATCCTTGAAGGACAGACATGTAGATTGTCATTCTTGTTTGGGTTATTATGAACAAAGCTGCTGCAAGCATTCATGTACACCATTTCACATTAAATAAACAGAATTACAATAGTTGGGAATTGGTTCTAATGCTTTGTCTTAATTTGGCTCCCAAAGCCACGCTCCAGACCTGAGGGTTCCTGCCCACAGCTGGTTTCGATTGGTAATAAAGAATTGCCATACAGCCAATGGCTGGGCAGGGAGATGGAGGTGGGATTTTAGATTGCACGGGCAAGGGACCAGAGAGAGAGGAGAGACAAGGAGTCGCCATGATGTGGAAGCAGAAAGATGAAACTTAGAGGCCCACTGGCATGTAAGAATTCAGGAAAGTGGCCCTAGGGGTCACTTTCCTGATTGGGTCTGGGGTAGCAGAGACGAAATATAGATTTTAAAAGATGTTAGCTCAGGAATACCAGAGGGGACTGTTGCTAGCTTTGGGGATGTAGAAGTGCCCAGCCATTGAACTAGTCAAGGCATTGCAAAATTAGCTAGTGTGTGTGTGTGTGTGTGTGTGTGTGTGTGTGTGTGTGTGTGTGTGTGCGCGCACGCGCGCGCATAGTTCTTGGGTGGGTACAGCATGTGCGAGACCTACTGGGAGCAAAGTGGTTTAAGTAATTCACTACATACAGTGGGAAGGCTCTAAGTGTGAAGTTAGGACTTTATCTAGGACCCTGACTAGGCCTCTGAATCCATCACCACCACCTCCTCCTCCCCGCGCTCTCCCAAAAGACTCAGCTTTATAAGAATGCTCACAGGAAACAAAACAAAACAAAAAGAATGCTCACAGGAAACAACGACCCAGAGAATCCGGCTCTTCCTCTGCAGCTCAGACCTACTGCTGAGCACCTGGAGCAAAGCTTTCTTGATGTTTAATACGTTTCAACTCCAGAATTCCTGTTGACTTCTAGTGTAGAATGTCTACCCCTTAGTGGTAGTCTTTATCTTAAGATATTGTTTTCAGTGTCTTCTAGCTTTTTATCCATTCCTTCCGTGGGTACGTGGTGTATGCTGTGTGTGTGTATGGAAGCCCAAACTTGCATGTGATCCTCAACTATTCTTCATCTTGTTTTTCAGTCAGGGTCTCTCACTGAATCTGGAGCTCACCGATTTGTGCAGTCTGGCCACAAACCCGTGGGAGCTGCTGCCCTAGAATTGGTGTTACAGGTTCATGCTTCTTGGTCTTCATGCTTGCACAAGTGCTCTCCTGACTAAGCGTCTGTCATCCTTTAGTTGTTTGAACATATTCAAGACAGCGATTTTGTGTGGGCTTGATGTCTGGACTTCCTCAAGGGGGATTTGTTTCTGATGTTTCTGTTTTGGACATGTACCATATTCTGTCACTTCTATGCCAGCCCCTCTTCAGCCCTGGCCCAGACTTTTAGCTAATACATCGTGGTGAACGTGGAAGCTTGTCTCCCAGTGCTGTGGGTTTTTGTTGTTAGTGACTTTCTTGACCCAGTTCTGTAGAGCTGTGTGTAGATGCTGGAGCCTTGGAATATTAGCTGGTAAGCACCTTGAATGGGACCTCCCAGGCTTTTCCGTGGTCCTGTGTGCTCAGGCACACCCTCATTCTTGGGCAGGAAGTTTGTTGTTTTCCACTAGCCCCTACTTCCTGCTTGTGCACAGCTGCAAGGTCACTAGAGGTGGCGTGATTGCTCAGGACTTCCTAGTCTTTCCCGGGCAGTGCCCAGTCCTGAGCTTTCGTGCAGTGCTAGGCAGGCTCGCTCCCCACATCCCAGGCCTGTGTTGGAGTGCTTGAGAGTCCCCTGTGGGCAGCTCTTGTTCCGTCTTTTTGCTTTTAAAATTTTAGATCCATTTTTTTGCTGACCCCAGCTTTGGGTAGCTGCTGTGCTTTCTTGATTTACCACACCAGGACCCCGGTACAAAGCAGAGAAGCAGTGATGGTGAGGACGCACAGCTTTCCCTTGCTTTCAGCCAGCCTGGGCATGGATGTAGATGGAAATGTACCACTGTGCCCTGCCATTGGACTAGCTCAGGCCCGCGGCAATGGGAAGACACAGTAAATGCAAAAGACTGGAGTCCTAAGTATAACATCTCTAGGCTCTCACGGCTCTCCGACTGCAGGCTCTTTTCCCGACTTTTTCTGGGGTCGAGTGAACAGGGGACACTGCAAACTGGGCTGTATCCCTTCACTTTGTCCTAGTAAAGCAAGAGTTTGGAACCTAACCTCATCCAGAACTGCCTTAAAGTCGGAGGGATTCTTGGGCCTCCATTGTTGAGAAGTACTCCACAGACCTAAATTAAACACTTCCATCTTGTCCCTGAAAATGTGAATCCTGTAGGAAGGAAAACAAAGTCACAGCCATTACAGTCACATGTGATGTAAGCAACCTGCCCCACACGTGTGTCCACAGGCTGGCATGTCCACCCAGCCTCAGTGACCAGGACAGCTCACTCCATAGACACCTATGAAGAGACAGGCACGTACCCTTTAGTGATGTGCATGTTCTGGGTCTAGGCAACCTGAGTTCGTTGGCTACTCCTCCACTGGGAACCTCTTACCCCATGGGAATCTGGCTAACAACAGCTACAGTAAAACAGGGTAAGAGTATGGCTTGTCTGATGGCATGTGGGAAGCATGGAGTGCTCTTGTTACACTGTTCAATGCTTAGCCTTCTATGTCTCTGCTGGTGCAAATCAGCTTTCCAAAGCCTAAGAGTCTGCCTACCTAACATGGCTTCTGCAGGTCCACACAGCAGGCAACCAACTGCAGCACCCTGGTGGTTCAGGTTCAACTTGACTGGTCTTGGGAGTGCCTAGAAATTTGACCAAACATTCTGGATGCGTCTGGTGAGGTTTGAGTCAGTAGACTCAGTAACTAGATAGCCCTCCTCTATGTGGGGCTTTATCTTACCAGTCAAAGGTATTGGGTGGGACAAAGTGCTGACTTAAGAGGGCATCCTCGTGAAAACTGCCTTGAGGCAACCAGTTGCCATGTGGTGAGAAAGCACACGACGTGTGGAGGGATGGTGGGTGTGTGTTCAGTGGGGGTTTGGGGGGTGTGGGTGTGTGTGGGGGTGGGGATTGTCTGCCCTGTCCCAGTGGTTGCTGGGCTGAGCGGAGCAGAGAGCTGCTCTCCCCTCCAAACTCCATCCAGAACGCAGATGCCTAAGCACTTTGCATTATTTTAAGCCTTAGATTATGGGTTGCTTTGGAGACAGCAAATGTGTCATGGCAGAAGTCACCTAGCTGGTACATTAGAGGGTTCTGCCATCACCAGCAGCACCTCTGACACCCTTTGCACACTTCCTCCACTCTAATCTCTAAGGGCAAAGTCCTAGCACATGGCTATGTGGGTCAGGATGCTCTGCCTGGGTTGTGCTGGGGCACACTATAGAGGGCTTAGTGCTTCTCAGCCTGCGGAAGAGAGGGGCTGTTGAGATCGGAGATTCCCCAAGAGTCACTCTGGGGAAAGCGTCCTTGCTATCCAGAGAGCCCTGTGTGAGCTGACACAGCACCATTGAGCATGCTAGAGTTTTTTTTTTTTTTTTTTTTTTGGTTCTTTTTCGAGCTGGGGACCGAACGGGGCCTTGCGCTTCCTGGGCGCTCCACCACTGAGCTAAATCCCCAGCCCCGCTAGAGTTCTTAAGGTGTGGGCTTTGTTGGAAATCTAGCAGAGCTCCAAAGTGGGTGAGACCTGGTCTGTCTTCTTACCACGTTTTCCCTTTCTGGTCACCATGGATAAAGAATTTTGCTCCACCACGTGCTCCTTTCCAGGATGTCCTGGCTCAGCGTCGGCCCAAGAGCAGTGAGTATGAAGGGAAATCACCAAAACCACAGCCAAGATGAGCATTTCTTCAATGTTTAAATTTTATTTTGTCTTATGTGTGTATATGGGTGTTTGTCTTGTGTGTGTGTGTGGGTGTTTGTCTTGTGTGTGTGTATGGGTGTTTTGACTGCATGTACACCTGTGTACCATGTGCATGCCCTGTGACCTCGTTATAGAGGTCAGAAGAGGGTATTGATCCTCCGGACCTGGAGAGACAGATGTTTGTAAGCCACCGTGTAGCTGCTGGGAATCAAACCTAGGCCCTCTAGGAGACAAGTAGCCCGTGCTTAACCACTGAGCTATCTGTCTGGCCTCCAAACATTTCCGTGTGTGTGTGTGTGTGTGTGTGTGTTGGTTATCTCTGGTATTTTTGTTATAGTAACAATAAACTAAGGCAAACCCTAAACTTTCCTCTGCTTGGAACAGGGTTTCCTAGATCTTTGTACGACTGACTCTTGACATGAAGCAGATTTCTGATACCGCAGATTGCCTCTTAGGTTATGGGTCTGGGCTTGCTCAGAGATTCACCAATCTGACAGTTAATTTTTTTTTTTTTAGAATTATTTCTTTATATGAGTACACTGTAGCTGTCTTCAGACACACCAGAGGAAGGCATCAGAACCCATTACAGATGGCTGTGAGCCACCATGTGGTTACTGGGAATTGAACTCATGGAAGAGTAGTCAGTGCTCTTAACCACTGAGCCATCTCTCCAGCTCAGACAATTAATACATTTTTAACAAATAAGAGGCTTTGGGTTGGGGATTTGGCTAGAGTGTGCGCTTGCCTAGTGCAAGCGCAAGGCCCTGGGTTCGGTCCCAAGCCTCAAAAAAAAAAAAAAAAAAGAAAAGAAAAAAAAAGAGGCTTTATTATATACGACCAGGTTCATACCTAAAACACACGCTCAGAATATGATGCCAAACTACCTTAGTCGGAGGGTATAAAAACAAAACCTACTAGGCTACATACTTCCTGTCTTTGCTCAGTCAGAGACAAGCACTCATCCTGACATCTTGCCCACGTCATCAAGCACACATCCCGTGCCTTTGGGGCAACCAAGCTTGTTTATAGAAGCAAAACACATGGTTCGTTATCTACGTGAACAACAGCCCTCAGGGTTCCAGGAAGCTCTCTGTCCTTGGGCTAGTGGGGCTTACAGGCTAGAGGCATTTTTGTTTTATAGATCTCTTAAATACAGTAATTTAAACCTAAAACACAACACTAGCCATCATTGGTGCTGTGTGATCGTGTACAAGTGACAGCTGTTTTCTACAGTATTTTTCCCCTCCTCATTTGCGAGAGAGAACAATAGGGCCTTCTTTTTAGAGCTGCTATGCAGGAAGGATGAACAGCTGTAAGAATCCTGAAGTAGCTCCCAGCATACACACTCGTTCAATCATGGTTTTTTATTGTATTTGAGACCCCAACCTTCTCAGAGAATCTTTCTCTGGCTCTTGTCTCTAAAAATAGGGCTGTCATATTCAAGGAGGGGCTGTCACTGTTGTTTTCTTTTTGGCACTCAACACTAGATTCAGTTAGTTGATTTATTCAATGATTTGTTTATGCATTTACTTTTATATCTCACTTTGTTTGCCGTACTGTGGAAAATGTCCTGATTGGACACCTGTCTTCACTGGCTAGAGAGTATGTGAGGGATGCACAGCACTGTCTTGTCCTTGGATTTACACAGCATGCAGTGTGGGGCTGGGACACAGCCTAGACCTCTGTCAGTGGGGCTTGCTCCCTGGTAAGTAGCACTAAGAGTAGACGCAGTTGTCTATTAGAGACATCCTAGTGGTAGAGCCCTCACCTGCTCAGCATCGTGTTCCTAGGCAAACCAGTGATGGCTTCCATCAGGAACACAGCCCTGCCAGTCAACCAGGACACTCCAACAGCCATTCCATGCCCAGGGCTTTCACAGGGCCTCCATCATGGTTCAACTTCTCCCGCTGCTCAGACTAGCTCTCCCAACCCTGGCCTTGTGTGTTGGACCCCAGATTACTCCTTAGTCATGATCTTGTATCCTAAACTCCACCTTTGAGTGGCTTCCTGGGACGCCACAGCAGCTGAGCCTGAGGATGACTTGTCCAGGATCCAGGAGACCTCTTCTGCAATGATGCCTGCTGTGGAGGGATATCCCCTTCACCAGGAGTGCCAAGTGACCTCCGTCCAGGCTGGCACTTTCACATTTTCTCTCTCTTTGGGGACGTGCATTAGAGAAAGGGACCCATATGACAGAAGAGACAGGCCTGCTCAGATGGCCTCTGTGATGGTTGGTTTGCTACAAACCTAGACATACCTGGAAGAGAGAATCGTGAGGAGGTGCCTCCGCTAGATTGTTCTGGAAGAAGTCTGCGGGACATTTCCTTGATTAATAATTGGTGTGGAAGGGCCCAGCTCACTGTGGACAGTGCCATCCTTGGGCCAGTGGTCCTGGGCTGAGCAAGCCGTGAGAGCAAATAAGCAGCACCCCTTCACGTTCTCTATTTCCTGTCCCCAGGTTCTTGCTGTCTCCTTCAGTTTCAGCCTTGACTTCCCTCACCGCGATGGGCTGCGATGTGGAACTGCGGGCTGAAATAAACACTTTGTCCCTGTCTTGCCTTGGCCATGGTGTTTATCACAGCAACAGAAGCCCTGGCTAAGCCACTCTGTGAGGACTACACTGCAGACATGGCTTCTCTCAGTGAGAAAGATGGGGACAGGCAGGGGAGTCAGCATGTTTCTTCAGTATTTCCACTCCACGTCCTTCAAGAGGAAGGACGGTAATGCTCAGAGACTCGGTCCAGGAAGACAGTCATTTTCACCCAATGACTGGGACAGCAGGTATGGGTCCCAGTCTGGAAGTACTGATTTGGAGAGGACGGCTAAAGCCCAGGCCTAGAACCAGATCTCACTGAGACCAGGGCTCAGTCTAGGATCAGGATTCAATCAAGAGGTTAGAATCAGATCCTTGTGTGAAGTGGGAACAACCCAGGCCCAGATCTGGTGTCAAAGTCATCTGTAGAAAGGTGGTCCAAGGGGCAGTGTTAATATGGATTCAGTTTGGTACTAGCCAGGGCTTGGTTTGAGGACAAGGGTTAGGATTTGGTTTAATATCAGGGTTATGATCCAGCCCAGGTTTGAATCATGGTTG
>NC_046158.1:71405426-71413133 GCF_011064425.1 Rattus rattus
CCTGGGTAGACTTGGCCGGCAGTCTGGATTTTTTTTTCTGTTGATTCTTTGTGAGTTTCACATCATGTACCCCAGTTCCACTCATCTCCTTGTCCCTTCCTATCCTCTCCCTGCTCTTGCAACCTCCCCTCAAAAAGAAAATAAAACACAACAAAACAAAAGCATAAAATAATCCTGTAGAAGCTGCAGTGTATCACAGTGCATTCCACAGTATACCCTTTTGTCCACACATCTTAAGGTAGATGTTGAGGTGGCCTGGGTCACCACCAAGGCAAGGTCTCCAAGCACTGTCCTGGCTAGCTCAGCCAATGCTGCAGCCAGTAAGGGGCAGGGTCAGCTCCTCTGCTCTCCTGTGTTTGAGGCTGGCTCAGCAGAACCCATTTGACCAGAGACAGCCCCATGTGCTTGCTTGTCCAGGTTGCCTCTGGATGTCCAAGAGGATCTGCACTTGGAGTGCTGCAACTGGAGAGGGGCTAGCTCTCAGACCTCAAAACCTGATTTGGGTCCATAGCTCTCTGACAGCCTCAGGTAAGAGGGGAGGCAGTGCTCCCCTACCATGCCAATCCCCAGCAGGTGAGTAGTGACCAGCTTCTCCATACTCATGCCCTGGGGCTTGGCTTACCACCAGGCCAACTCTACTATCCTGTCTAGCAAGGTGTAGGGCCCATTCCCAAGTGTAGCCCATTTTAAATGTTTGTCATGACACATATTTGTTTGTGCACTATGTTAACTTCAATGCTATAGAATCAAAGTTGAATAGCTTCAACAGAGGCCTCCTGGCTTGCCAAGCCTAAAAATCTTAGGCTGGGCCTTGACATTGGCTTACCAACTGTCAGCTTACCTCTGCAGTAAAGATGTTGGGAGGGAGGAGGCTTGGGTGTATGGAAAACCAGATGCCTCACCTACCTCACTGTTCAGAGCTTTCATGAAAGCAGAAGGTCTTCAGGGGATGCAGTGACTTAAAGGAAGCAGGAAGCCCTAGTCTCATGCAAAGTCTTAGCATGGCCAGTCAGGGCTAGAACATCTCAAGAGACCAGTTTGGTCCATTAAAGTTCTATCTCAGGTCAGCTGGAAAGCACCAAGAGAAAGGAGTTGTATGGGAGATGGCTACCTGGCAGCTGGTCTTTGGAATACAAACACTGTTCCGCTGAGTTTAGTTCCAGGGCTGTGCATGCCCCCACCCTCTGGGCTGTCACAGGGATCTCAGCAGGGCTAGGCTGTCCCTGTTTACTCCCACCCCCTTGACCTCTACCAGTGTGGATCCCAGGTTGCTTGTCAGTCAACATCCTGTGGCTCAGGTTGGCCTGGAACTCATTATGTAGCCCAGGTTGGCCTTGAACTCATGGCAATTCTCCTGTCTCAAGCTTCTTGAAACATCTACTCATCTGTCTCCAAGTCTCATCTTACATTTTGTAGAGTTGTCAGAGAAGTACCTTTATGGAGGTACCACAAGAACCACAGAGCTAATGCCGTGTGTTTGCTTGACTTTCAACATAAACTATGCTCATCTGTATTTAAAAAAAAAGGATTTATTTTATTTTAATTGCATTGGGAGGAGGGTGCATGTGCATGTAACTGTGGGTGCCCACAGAGACCAGACATGTTGGAGCCCTGGAGCTGGAGTTACAAGATGTGAGCTGTCTGACAGACACGAGTGCTGGGAACCAAACTCAGGTCTTCTAGAAGATCAGAAAGTACTCTTAACAGCTGAGCCATCTCTCCAGTTCCCTCATCTTCATTTATATCCAAGAGGATAAATGAACGCAACATTCTTTTTTTTTTTTTCGGGCTGGGGTGACCTTGGCTTTCAACATGAGCCAAATCCCCAACCCTTTTTTTTTTTTTTTTTTTTTTTTTCAGGGCTGGGGACCGAATCTGGACCTTGCGCCTTCTAGGCAAGGGCTCTACCATTGAGCCAAAACCCCAACCTTGTTGCCAGTCAACATTCTTAACCCAGCTTAATTTTAATTTGTCTGTTCTAGAAAATTTCAAAATGAATTTCATATCCAGTGTCATGGCTGGCAAGTGTCTACTCTGGTCCTCATTCTAGGGCATCCATGTTCTGCTTTTGACCAAGTGCAGGATCTAAGATAGAATGCAGGCCATTCTACTTGAGAAAGAATGCAGGAGTGGTCTGGGGGTGGTCCCAGAACTTCAGGATGGCCAGAGCTGGAGTATGTACATGATGCTGAGTTTAGGTGAGAACTCCTTTGTCTTCTTCAGCTGTTCTCAGGCAGTTTTAGTCCCACCACCCAAATCCAGAGTCAGTGTCTTGAATTAGAGAAGAATCTCCTGTTGCTTAAAATCCAAAGCTTTTTAAGAACATGAGTTTGGGGGAACACTTGGATGAATCACTTGGTTCTCAACTTTGCTTCTGCTTTGTTTTATGGCCTCAGGAAGGCTCCTCTATAATGGGGGTGCTTTGGCTTGGAGAATTCTTGGGTCCAAATGTGACCAGGACATTTGAAGAGATGATAGAAAGGCAAGAAGCGGTGAGTTACCTGGGCTGTGCTGGCCGAGCTCTGGGCCAGGGATCTCGAGAAGCTGGGACATGCCCCTCTCCCAGCAGAAAGGTGACGAGAGTTAGAGGATCCCTTTGCTCTTATATCAGCCACTTGCCCTGAAGGATCACTGAGTCCAGCATCTCCATCAATGTGCTGGGAAGGACCTTGCCTAAGCTTGTGAAGGGCAAAGACAGTAGCAGGACTAACCTGAGACTCCTGGCTCTTATATGGGAGGAACGAACAGATGGACAGAATCCTCCCCAAGTTCCTTGTGGCCATCACTTGGCTGTAGCCACATGGATAATCACAAAGCCCTTGATGTCTGGGAACTGTGAGCTGACAAGGTCCACCTGCAGCTGCCTTGGGCCGCTCTTGGAGGGGGTTATGTTGAATTGGATCAAGGCCCTCTCCTGAGGCTTCAAGCTGGGCACCCTTGAGACAAGAGCAGGAGAAAAGGCCATCAGTCAGTCCTCTTTCCTTGAGTCTGGCCTGCCAGGCTGTGCACCCCAGATCCCCAGGACCTACACAATCAACACTTCCTCTGTTTATCATGGTATTCCTCCCCTGCAGCCACGTTAGTCTCCTCCCTCACTGGCTCTGAGCACACCTCATACTTCCCTCCTTGACTTTTGGCTCTAACATTCCTTCCATCTTGCCGCCCTTTCTTTTCCCAACATACCAGAGGCCCAGAACCTGAATTCTCTTATTAAGGAGACCTTCCCTTTGAATAAGAGACCTCTGCCTGGGAACCCTGTCTTCTTTCTCCAAACCAGAAAATCTCCTCATATTATTGTTTAGGAACCAGTCCATGTAGTGGCACTAGAACTTCTCCCCACCTTCATCCTAACTTCACCCATGGGCTGTCTCTTGGTATTTTAGGACCGTAGAGAGACTCATCCCTCATTTTCTCTCATGGGAACAGCCATCTTAGGTATCCCTAACAACCCACATCACCAGAGCACAGATCAGTGTGACCAAGGGCTGTATGAATGGAGTAAATGAATGCACAAATGAATGTGTGGGTCAATGACGGAGCAAATTTAACAATGGTTGGTTAGATGGCCAAACCAGTCAAAACTGAGCTGAGGGAATATAAAACTGAGAATATGAATCAAAGAGTGGGTAATGAATGAAGAATACAGCACATGGGGATGCAGAGTTGACTCAGAGGCTAAGAGCACCAGCTGCTTTCTAGAGAAAGAGGGTTTGATTCCCAGCATTGACGTGACTGCTCACAACCAAATGGAACTCGAGATCCATGGGATCCTGGTTCGTTCTTCTGGATTCTTTTCTGAGGATCAGGCACAAACATGGCACACAGGCATGCACGCAGGCCCAATGCCCTTATATATAAGTAAAAATAAATAGACAAAGGCAGCAAGCAACATGAAGCAAGTGGGTAAAGACTGGAAACAGTAGTAGTATGGGTGAATGACAGATCTGCTGCGTTAGTGAAGAAATGGTGACATGGGCAAAGACTGATGTTGTTGGCAGTAGGTATAACCCTGAAGCCCAGAGTCCCTCCTGCTACCTTCTCAGTACCTGTTTCTTGGTCTGGCCTGACTTTGTCATTCAATAGTCCATCACTTACTCAACACTGAGCTGTCCTTGGAGAAGGCCACTGCCCTCTACCATCAGCACACAGTCCTTTACGCTTTCCGAGAGGGGGTTGATCACCAAGACTTCCACAGCAACTGCTACTCCTACCACCGCTGGCCCCAGCACCTGGAGAAGCAGCACCCACAAGTTACCCAACATCCTCCTCAACCCCATCTTCCTGGAGCCCATGTTCTGGCTAGAGCAGAGAATGTGGGCTTAGCCATATTCATCCTCTGCTTCCACATACCCCGTTAGGCTGCCACAATTGTCCCAACCCTTGAGAGATGAAGCTGGTGCCCCAAGCTCAGACCCCAGGTTTAGATGCTCTCCTCCAGCTCTGCCAGCAACAGGGTGGTAGATGTGGACAGGAGTTACCTTGATGGTGATGAAGTCCTCCAGGGTGATGTCCTTCTCCACCAGGAGCTTCTCTCCTTTACTGACAAGGCACATGGCAGCCAACAGGATCTTCTTGTCTTCTGTCAGGTCTTCTTTGTACTGAGAGTAAGATATTGTGACTGGGATCTTCTTCTCTGAAAGGTAGAGCAGTTAAGGGTGCTAAACTCAAGGGTCAGAGAAGGTGTTTTCTTATCTAAAGGCACACAGCAAGAAAGACCCCACAGACACCTGGATTCAAATCCAGGCCAGTTAGTACCACAAGTCTCTGGAAGAGTGCCTAGACATTTACACAAACTCTTCATACTTATCCAAGATGGTAATGCTTGATACACCATCTGTCCATCCCACTTGGAATTTATTCACCCTTTATTGCATGCTTATTGTGAATTGGGTCCAGAGAAGAGCGAGATCAAACAAGGGCCTTCAACTTCCAAGCTCGTGGGGGCCACTCCCTTGTGATGTCTCCAAATATTGCTTGGCCATGAATGGTTGGCTTCAGTCAGCCCCACCAGCTGTGGGCAGACATCACTCATTTCCCTTGCCAGTACTCTCAAACTTGAATTTCCATGGTCTGGATCTTCTGTGTCTCCCTCACCAACCACACACACCTTGTGTAGGCATTTTCTTCTTGTGTAGCTTTCTACAAACTGTAGAGAGCTCTTGGTTCTATTTGGATTACCTTGGCCACTATATATCTCATGTGTGTGTGTGCATGCATGTTTATGTATGTGGCCCAGGCTGTAGTAGACTATTGTTCTGCTGATTTATTTTTCCTTCATATCTGACCCCAGAAGCATTTGAGGCTTTACTTAGGAAAAATCCATGAATGTTTCCATTAGCGCAAAGCTTTGCATGTAACATGCTGTTCCTTTATGCCAGGAGGTTGATCTGTGTATTCAGATGCTATAAGGTACATTAATTTTTGTAAACTGTCATGCGTTGCTCAGCTCACTGAGAAGCAGGCTGTAGAAACTTGGTTATCTCCTTCCCCATTTCAGACACAATCATGTTTGTCTCAAAGTGTCCTTCAAGGTCTGTGAACAGGGGGTAGGGAGAACAACAAAATATCCCAAGGGTAAGACACAATGTCTTTGAGAAGAATTGGAAGGCAAACCATTTCCCACATACATCACCACCATTTATCACGCGTTCTGGAAGAGCCTCAAGTGGGAAAGAGAAGCCACACATTCAGCCGTGGGACACCCAGCCACAGAGAGAAAGCTCAGTTGGGCACTGTACTCAGTTTCAACCTCCCCAGTTGGTTTCTGCTGGATGTCTTGAGCATCAGAATTAGCGATGGTGTCTCTATTGGCTGCTATTTGTTCTTTCACTTGGACACTTCACCAGAGGGGACACTACTCTGTCCTGGACTCTCTTGACTGGGTATTCCTGCCAGCCGCCTTAAAGGGGCTTGCCCAGTTGATTTCTGCTGCATGTTTAAAACATTTTTTTAAAGTTTTATTTACTGTATATGGGTGTTTGCACCACTTGCATGCCTGGTGCTGGCCGAGGACAGATGACATCAGATCCCTTGGGTTCCGAGCTACAGATCAGTATGAGCTACCATGTGGGTGCTGGAGAGCAAACCTGGGTCCTCTGGAAGAGCAGACCCTGGTCTTAGCTGCTGAGCCATCTCAGGCCCCTTTGCTGGGATATTTTTGAATGTCCAATTTTGAATGTCCTCTCTATTGTTTACTTAATAAATCCACTCATTTAAACAGAAAGTACACTATTGTAGATTGCTCTCTGAACTACACAAAACAGATGCTAACGTGTTTCCTGGGCTCCCTTATTTCACTGGTGTACTACTAGAAGAATCTTTGTTACAATAATAATAATAATTTTGAAAACAAATTTTTATTAAAGGATTAAAGTGCGCTGGGAACATGGAAGCTTTCAGGGATAAATGCAATCCTTAGAACCGACCCTGGACAGATGTTATAACTATTATGTCCAACTTACAGTAATATCTAATGAACATATATCCATTAGATAGCAGGCATTGTGCCAAATACTTTACATTTATCGTTACTTCTTTCACAGTCATAGGTCTTGGCTCTCCAAGAGTGGTCCTGGGACCAGCATTATCAGAACCAACTGCAAACCCATTGGAATGTAAATCCTTGAGCTCTGTCTTAGAAAACAAATGGATGCCACCAGTGAAATGTTTGGGCAGAGCATTGGCACCAGACCAGACCCCTGAGAAAGGTGGCCCCTCACAATGTGCAGCCCCCCCTAAGTCATGGACTCCAATCACAGTTAAGAAAGACTGAGCCTTTTCCCCAAGAGGTGGCTCTCCACAGCACTTCACAGCTGGAAGTCATAGACAATATTGATACTCATCCAACACAGCAGATACACGTTCTTCTCAAGCTCATATAGAACATTCACCAAGACAGATCATAGTCTGTGTCATCTACAACATATTAATAACTATATAAAATAGAAATAATGCAGTGGGAAATCTAACAAAACAATAACAAAGAGAACTGGAAAACCTAAAATGCTAGGAGATTAAAGGATTTATTACTTTTAAAAAAAGTCTTGCTACTTAACTCAGGCTGGCCATGAACTTATGTTCTTCCTGCTTGAGCCTCCTGACCACTAGAATTATATGTTTGCTCCACATGGCTAGCTCAGTACCCTTCTAAAAGAACACTGGTAAAGAAGAAATAGCAAAATATATTTTTAAATATTTGAACAAAATGAAAATGAAAGTAAAAATGCTTCATGAGGAATGTCAAAAGTAGTGCTGAGAAGAACATTATTACTATGCAGTAGTGAAAAGGGGCAGATTTAAAATCATTAAGCTAAGTGTCCACAGGAAACTAGAAAAATTAAAGCCAATACATACCAGGAAAAGAAAAAAGAATAAAAAGGGCTGGGCCTGGCGGCATGGGTCTGTAATCTTAGCTGCTTGGTGGGCTGAAGTAGGAGGATCACAAGTTCAAAATCCTATAGGATCACTCAAGGCTAGCCTGGGCAAACCAGTGAGACCCTGTCTCAAAATAAAATGAAAGAGTGGAGGGGCAGGGATGGTGTTCAGTGTGAAGTTCCTGCAAAGCAAAACCCCCACATTCAATCTGTAGCATTACAACAACCAACCAGCCAGCCAGTTAACCAATCTACCAACCAGCCAGTCAACCAACCAACCAGACAGTTAACCAACCAGCTAGCCAGCCAGTTAACCAACCAGCCAGCCAGCCAG